>NC_092788.1:29662731-29682731 GCF_047496795.1 Chiloscyllium punctatum
CTCACACACATGCACACATTGTCTCTCACACTCACACTACACACTCTCTCACACACACAAACACACACTCTCGCACACACACATTCACACACAAGCAGTCATACACATACACATACTCACATACAGAGACACTCACTCACTGACACACTTGCACACACACATATACACGCGCATATGTAAACACAGACACTCACTCACCTATATACACACGCACACATACACTCACACAGAAACACTCACACACATACACTCACTCACATACACACACACTCACTCACTCACACACATACAAACACAGTCACACTCCCTCACACACAGACTCACACACATACACGTACACACACACGCATACACTCACTCATACACACACACAATTACTCCCCACACACACACACTCACACACAGTCACACTCCCTCACACACACTCACACACAGACACTCACTCACCCACACACAGTCTCACACACAGTCACACTCGCTCACACCCACACTCACAGCTCAACGTGAGACTCCAGTCCAAAACTTACAGCATTCCCCCCTCCCGGAACGTCTTTCCCTGTATCTCTCTCTCTGTCTCTCTGTCTCTCTGTGTCTGTCTCTGTCGCTCTCTCACTGTTTCTCTGGCTCTCTCACTCTCTCTCTCTCTCTCTCTCTATCCCGATCTCTCTCTTTGTCCCTCTCTCTTTCACTCTCTCTCTCTCTCTCTCTCTCTCCTTTGCTTTCTCTCTCTCCACCCCTCTCTCTCTGTTCCTCCGTCTCAAACTCTCTCTCTCTCTCTCTCTCCCACTCTCTGTCTCTCCTTCTCTCTCCCTGTCTCTGTTGCTGTTCCCCCAACTCCGTCCCTGTCCCTCTCTCTATCCCTCCCTCTCTATCTCTCTCTCACTCTCTCTGTCTGTCCCTCTCCCTCTCCCTCCCACTCTCTCTCTCTCTCTCTCTCATTTAACAACATCCTTGACATAGAAAGTTGAGAATTGTATAGAGTACTCTAAAACCCTCTCTTTGTCTCTGTCCCTCTCTCTCTCTCTCTCCTTCTGTCTAATGTCCCTCTGTTTCTCTGTCCCTCGCTCCTTCTCTCTCTCTCTCTCTCTCTCTCTCTCCGTCTCTCTCTCTCTCTCTCTCTCTCTCTCTCTCTGTCTGTCCCTCTCTCCTCCTCCCTCTCGCTCTCTCTCCCTCTGTCTCTGTCCCTCTCTTTCCCTTTCTCTCTCTGCCTCTCCCTCCCTCTTGACCTCCCTCTCTCAGCCGCTCCCTCACAACCGCTCCCTCTCTGCCCTCGTTCCCCCTCCCTCTCGATCTCTCTCTCTCTGTCTCCACCTCAGAATCTCCCTTCCTCTACCTCTCTCTCTCTCTCTGTCGCTGTTCCTCTCTCTCCCTCCCTCTCTCTCTGCAAACCTCACCCACCTGGCAATACCTAGGAGGCTGGGCACTCAAGAGTCCCACTGAACCGAGGAATCCGGAGGGAGAGGGCGACGGAGGAGGGAGAGATCAGCCGGAATGCCCGTCCTAAGGAGGATTTCCTCCAACAGGGAAATCTATTCTCTGGACGTCTCCGAACCCTGGAGGAGGCCTATCTCCGCCCCCCCAGACGTCTCCATCTCCTCCAGCACACCCCTGCTCCGAACTGGCACCACTCCCAGAGACGACGCCAACCCCCTCACCCACCTGGTTCCGGAAGGAATGCGGGCGGATGGGGTCCTCAGCCGCCAGTGAGATGCTGCTCAGGATAATGAAGACCAAAATGAGGTTGGTGAAGATATGGTGGTGGATCAGCCGATGGCAAGCCACGCGGATCCTGAGGGGGGGGGATGGGGGGGAGAAATGGCAGCGTTAACCACCGACAACTGAGCCCTCCTTCCCCCAAAACCCCGCTAATGTCCCACTCTCAGCTCCCCCCCGATTCTGTGGCATTGCTCGCTGTTCCGAGCGACAGTCGCGGACCACACCCACAATTCCACACAAACTTCCAAAACCCCACCCACCCAAACCACGCAGCGACCCCACCACCATCCCCTCGACACCCCCCCCCTCCGTCCGGCACACCCCACAAACACCCCCACACCCCCCAACACACCCACCATCCCCCAGACCCACCCAATACACCCACCATCCCCCAGACCCACCCAACACCCCCACCATCACCCAGACCCACCCAACACCCCCACCATCCCCCAGACCCACCCAATACCCCCACCATCACCCAGACCCACCCAACACCCCCACCATCCCCCAGACCCACCCAATACCCCCACCATCACCCAGACCCACCCAATACCCCCACCATCCCCCAGACCCACCCAACACCCCCACCATCCCCCAGACCCACCCAATACCCCCACCATCCCCCAGACCCACCCAATACCCCCACCATCACCCAGACCCACCCAACACTCCCACCATCCCCCAGACCCACCCAATACCCCCACCATCCCCCAGACCCACCCAACACCCCCACCATCCCCCAGACCCACCCAACACCCCCACCATCCACCAGACCCACCCAATGCCCCCACCATCCCCCAGACCCACCCAACACCCCCACCATCCCCCAGACCCACCCAACACCCCCACCATCCACCAGACCCACCCAATGCCCCCACCATCCCCCAGACCCACCCAACACCCCCACCATCCCCCAGACCCACCCAACACCCCCACCATCACCCAGACCCACCCAACACCCCCACCATCCCGCAGACCCACCCAACACCCCCACCATCCACCAGACCCACTCAATACCCCCCTATCCCCCAGACCCACCCAACACCCCCACCATCCCCCAGACCCACCCAACACCCCCACCATCCCCCAGACCCACTCAACACCCCCACCATCCCCCAGACCCACCCAACACGCCAACCATCCCCCAGACCCACCCAACACCCCCACCATCCCCCAGACCCACCCAACACTCCCACCATCCCCCAGACCCACCCAACACTCCCACCATCACCCAGACCCACCCAACACCCCCACCATCCCCGACACATCCTCAACACAACACACCCAACCAACCCCCACACCCCCTCAACAGTTCCCACCATCACCCAGACCTCCACACCCAACCAAACCCCACACTCCCTCAACACCCCCACTCCCAAACCCAACCAATCCCCATACCCCCAACACCCCTACCATCCCCGACACACCCTCAACATCCCCACCATTACCCACTACCCCAAACCCAACCAACCCCCACACCCCCTCAACACACCCACCATCACCCACACTCCCAAACTAACCACCACCCACACTCCCTCAACACCCCCACCATTACCCAGACCCACCCAACACCCACACCATCCCCCGCACCCCCACACCCAACTAACCCCCACACCCCCTCAACACACCCACCACCCCCCAAACCCCCTCAACACCCCCTCAGCACACCCACCACCTCCCACACCCCCTCAACACCCCCACACCCCGTTAACACACCCGCCACCCCCCACACCCCCAAACCCAACCAACCCCCACAACCCCTCAACACCCCCACCATCCCCCAGACCCACCCAATACCCCCACCATCACCCAGACCCACCCAACACCCCCACCATCCCCCAGACCCACCCAATACCCCCACCATCACCCAGACCCACCCAATACCCCCACCATCCCCCAGACCCACCCAACACCCCCACCATCCCCCAGACCCACCCAATACCCCCACCATCCCCCAGACCCACCCAATACCCCCACCATCACCCAGACCCACCCAACACTCCCACCATCCCCCAGACCCACCCAATACCCCCACCATCCCCCAGACCCACCCAACACCCCCACCATCCCCCAGACCCACCCAACACCCCCACCATCCGCCAGACCCACCCAATGCCCCCACCATCCCCCAGACCCACCCAACACCCCCACCATCCCCCAGACCCACCCAACACCCCCACCATCACCCAGACCCACCCAACACCCCCACCATCCCGCAGACCCACCCAACACCCCCACCATCCACCAGACCCACTCAATACCCCCCTATCCCCCAGACCCACCCAACACCCCCACCATCCCCCAGACCCACCCAACACCCCCACCATCCCCCAGACCCACTCAACACCCCCACCATCCCCCAGACCCACCCAACACGCCAACCATCCCCCAGACCCACCCAACACCCCCACCATCCCCCAGACCCACCCAACACTCCCACCATCCCCCAGACCCACCCAACACTCCCACCATCACCCAGACCCACCCAACACCCCCACCATCCCCGACACATCCTCAACACAACACACCCAACCAACCCCCACACCCCCTCAACAGTTCCCACCATCACCCAGACCTCCACACCCAACCAAACCCCACACTCCCTCAACACCCCCACTCCCAAACCCAACCAATCCCCATACCCCCAACACCCCTACCATCCCCGACACACCCTCAACATCCCCACCATTACCCACTACCCCAAACCCAACCAACCCCCACACCCCCTCAACACACCCACCATCACCCACACTCCCAAACTAACCACCACCCACACTCCCTCAACACCCCCACCATTACCCAGACCCACCCAACACCCACACCATCCCCCGCACCCCCACACCCAACTAACCCCCACACCCCCTCAACACACCCACCACCGCCCAAACCCCCTCAACACCCCCTCAGCACACCCACCACCTCCCACACCCCCTCAACACCCCCACACCCCGTTAACACACCCGCCACCCCCCACACCCCCAAACCCAACCAACCCCCACAACCCCTCAACACCCCCACCATCCCCGACACCCCAAACTCAACCAACCCCCACACCCCCTCAACACCCCCACCATCACCCAGACCCACTCAACACCCCCACCATCACCCAGACCCACCCAACACCCCCACCATCCCCCAGACCCACTCAACACCCCCACCATCACCCAGACCCACCCAACACCCACACCATCCCCCAGACCCACCCAACACCCCCACCATCCCCCAGACCCACCCAACACCCCCACCATCCCCCAGACCCACCCAACACCCCCACTATCCCCCAGACCCACCCAACACCCCCACCATCCCCCAGACCCACCCAACATCCCCACCATCCCCCAGACCCACCCAACACCCCCACCATCCCCCAGACCCACCCAACACCCCCACCTTCCCCCAGACCCACCCAACACCCCCACCATCCCCCAGACCCACCCAACACCCCCACCATCCCCCAGACCCACCCAACACCCCCACCATCCCCCAGACCCACCCAACACCCCCACCATCCCCCAGACCCACCCAACACCCCCACCATCCCCCAGACCCACCCAACACGCCAACCATCCCCCAGACCCACCCAACATCCCCACCATCCCCCAGACCCACCCAACACCACCATCATCACCCAGACCCACCCAACACCCACACCATCCCCGAGACCCACCCAACACCCCCACCATCCCCCAGACCCACCCAACACCCCCACCATCCCCCAGACCCAACCAACTCCCCCACCATCCCCCAGACCCACCCAACACCCCCACCATCACCCAGACCCACCCAACACCCCCACCATCCCGCAGACCCACCCAACACCCCCACCATCCACCAGACCCACTCAATACCCCCCTATCCCCCAGACCCACCCAACACCCCCACCATCCCCCAGACCCACCCAACACCCCCACCATCCCCCAGACCCACTCAACACCCCCACCATCCCCCAGACCCACCCAACACGCCAACCATCCCCCAGACCCACCCAACACCCCCACCATCCCCCAGACCCACCCAACACTCCCACCATCCCCCAGACCCACCCAACACTCCCACCATCACCCAGACCCACCCAACACCCCCACCATCCCCGACACATCCTCAACACAACACACCCAACCAACCCCCACACCCCCTCAACAGTTCCCACCATCACCCAGACCTCCACACCCAACCAAACCCCACACTCCCTCAACACCCCCACTCCCAAACCCAACCAATCCCCATACCCCCAACACCCCTACCATCCCCGACACACCCTCAACATCCCCACCATTACCCACTACCCCAAACCCAACCAACCCCCACACCCCCTCAACACACCCACCATCACCCACACTCCCAAACTAACCACCACCCACACTCCCTCAACACCCCCACCATTACCCAGACCCACCCAACACCCACACCATCCCCCGCACCCCCACACCCAACTAACCCCCACACCCCCTCAACACACCCACCACCCCCCAAACCCCCTCAACACCCCCTCAGCACACCCACCACCTCCCACACCCCCTCAACACCCCCACACCCCGTTAACACACCCGCCACCCCCCACACCCCCAAACCCAACCAACCCCCACAACCCCTCAACACCCCCACCATCCCCCAGACCCACCCAATACCCCCACCATCACCCAGACCCACCCAACACCCCCACCATCCCCCAGACCCACCCAATACCCCCACCATCACCCAGACCCACCCAATACCCCCACCATCCCCCAGACCCACCCAACACCCCCACCATCCCCCAGACCCACCCAATACCCCCACCATCCCCCAGACCCACCCAATACCCCCACCATCACCCAGACCCACCCAACACTCCCACCATCCCCCAGACCCACCCAATACCCCCACCATCCCCCAGACCCACCCAACACCCCCACCATCCCCCAGACCCACCCAACACCCCCACCATCCACCAGACCCACCCAATGCCCCCACCATCCCCCAGACCCACCCAACACCCCCACCATCCCCCAGACCCACCCAACACCCCCACCATCACCCAGACCCACCCAACACCCCCACCATCCCGCAGACCCACCCAACACCCCCACCATCCACCAGACCCACTCAATACCCCCCTATCCCCCAGACCCACCCAACACCCCCACCATCCCCCAGACCCACCCAACACCCCCACCATCCCCCAGACCCACTCAACACCCCCACCATCCCCCAGACCCACCCAACACGCCAACCATCCCCCAGACCCACCCAACACCCCCACCATCCCCCAGACCCACCCAACACTCCCACCATCCCCCAGACCCACCCAACACTCCCACCATCACCCAGACCCACCCAACACCCCCACCATCCCCGACACATCCTCAACACAACACACCCAACCAACCCCCACACCCCCTCAACAGTTCCCACCATCACCCAGACCTCCACACCCAACCAAACCCCACACTCCCTCAACACCCCCACTCCCAAACCCAACCAATCCCCATACCCCCAACACCCCTACCATCCCCGACACACCCTCAACATCCCCACCATTACCCACTACCCCAAACCCAACCAACCCCCACACCCCCTCAACACCTCCACCATCACCCAGACCCCCACACCCATCCAAACCCCACACTCCCTCAACACCCCCACTCCTAAACCCAACCAATCCCCATACCCCCAACACCCCTACCATCCCCGACACACCCTCAACACCCCCACCATTACCCACTACCCCAAACCCAACCAACCCCCACACCCCCTCAACACCTCCACCATCACCCAGACCCCCACACCCATCCAAACCCCACACTCCATCAACACCCCCACTCCCAAACCCAACCAATCCCCATACCCCCAACACCCCTACCATCCCCGACACACCCTCAACATCCCCACCATTACCCACTACCCCAAACCCAACCAACACCCACACACCCTCAACACACCCACCATCACCCACACTCCCAAACTAACCACCACCCACACTCCCTCAACACCCCCACCATTACCCAGACCCACCCAACACCCACACCATCCCCCGCACCCCCACACCCAACTAACCCCCACACCCCCTCAACACCCCCACCATTACCCAGACCCAACCAACACCCACACCATCCCCCGCACCCCCACACCCAACTAACCCCCACACTCCCTCAACACCCCCACCATTACCCAGACCCACCCAACACCCACACCATCCCCCGCACCCCCACACCCAACTAACCCCCACACCCCCTCAACACCCCCACCATTACCCAGACCCACCCAACACCCACACCATCCCCCACACCCCCAACCCAACTAACCCCCACAACCCATCAACACACCCACCACCTCCCACACCCCCTCAACACCCCCACACCCCCTCAGCACACCCACCATCGCCCACACCCCCTCAACACACCCAACCCCCCCCACACCCACCCAACACCCCCACCATCCCCCAGACCCACCCAAAACCCCCACCATCACCCAGACCCACCCAACACTCTCACCATCCCCCAGACCCACCCAATACCCCCACCATCCCCCAGACCCACCCAACACCCCCACCATCCCCCAGACCCACCCAACACCCCCACCATCCCCCAGACCCACCCAACACCCCCACCATCACCCAGACCCACACAATACCCCCACGATCCCCCAGACCCACCCAAGACCCCCACCATCACCCAGACCAACCCAACACCCCCACCATCCCCCAGACCCACCCAAAACCCCCACCATCCCCCAGACCCACCCAACACCGCCACCATCCCCCAGACCCACCCAACACCCCCACCATCCCCCAGACCCACCCAACACCCCCACCATCCCCCAGACCCACCCAACACCCCCACCATCCCCCAGACCCACCCAACACCCCCACCATCCCCCAGACCCACCCACCACCCCCACCATCCTCCAGACCCACCCAACACCCCCACCATCACCCAGACCCACCCAACACCCACACCATCCCCCAGACCCACCCACCACCCCCACCATCCCCGAGACCCACCCAACACCCAAACCATCCCCCACCCCCCAAACCCAACCAACCCCCACACCCCCTCAACACCCCCACCATCACCCAGACCCACCCAACACCCCCATCATCCCCCAGACCCACCCAACACCCCCACCATCCCCGAGACCCACCCAACACCCAAACCATCCCCCACCCCCCAAACCCAACCAACCCCCACACCCCCTCAACACCTCCACCATCACCCAGACCCCCACACCCATCCAAACCCCACACTCCCTCAACACCCCCACTCCCAAACCCAACCAATCCCCATACCCCCAACACCCCTACCATCCCCGACACACCCTCAACACCCCCACCATTACCCACTACCCCAAACCCAACCAACACCCACACACCCTCAACACACCCACCATCACCCACACTCCCAAACTAACCACCACCCACACTCCCTCAACACCCCCACTCCCAAACCCAACCAATCCCCATACCCCCAACACCCCTACCATCCCCGACACACCCTCAACATCCCCACCATTACCCACTACCCCAAACCCAACCAACACCCACACACCCTCAACACACCCACCATCACCCACACTCCCAAACTAACCACCACCCACACTCCCTCAACACCCCCACCATTACCCAGACCCACCCAACACCCACACCATCCCCCGCACCCCCACACCCAACTAACCCCCACACCCCCTCAACACCCCCACCATTACCCAGACCCACCCAACACCCACACCATCCCCCACACCCCCAAACCCAACTAACCCCCACAACCCCTCAACACACCCACCACCTCCCACGTCCCCTCAACACCCCCACACCCCCTCAGCACACCCACCATCGCCCACACCCCCTCAACACACCCACCACCCCCCCACACCCCCTCAACACCCCACACCCCCTCAGCACACCCACCACCCCCACACCCCCTCAACACCCCACACCCCCTCAACACACCCACTATCCCCCACACCCCCACACCCAACCAACACCCACACCCCATCAGCACACCCACCATCGCCCACACCCCCTCAACACCCCACACCCCCTCAACACACCCACTATCCCCCACACCCCCACAACACCCACACCCCCTCAACACACCCACCACCCCCACACCCCCTCAACACCCCACACCCCCTCAACACACCCACTATCCCCCACACCCCCAAACCCAACCAACACCCACACCACCTCAGCACACCCACCACCCCCACACCCCCTCAACACACCCACCACCCCACACCCCCTCAACACCCCACACCCCCTCAACACACCCACTATCCCCCACACCCCCACAACACCCACACCCCCTCAGCACACCCACCATCCCCCACACCCCCACAACACCCCACACCCCCTCAACACACCCACTATCCCCCACACCCCCAAACCCAACCAACACCCACACCACCTCAGCACACCCACCACCCCCACACCCCCTCAACACCCCACACCCCCTCAACACACCCACTATCCCCCACGCCACCACAACACCCACACCCCCTCAGCATACCCACCATCCCCCACACCCCCACAACACCCCACACCCCCTCAACACACCCACTATCCCCCACACCCCCACAACACCCCACACCCCCTCAACACACCCACTATCCCCCACACCCCCAAACCCAACCAACACCCACACCCCCTCAGCTCACCCACCGTCTCCCACACTCCCTCAACACCCCCAGCATTACCCAGACCCCCTCAACACCCCCACCATCCCCGACGCCCCCAAACCCAACCAACCCCCACACTGCCTCAACACACCCAGCATCACCCAGTCCCACCCTACAATATCCCCAAACCCAACCAACCACCACACTCCCCCAACATCCCCAAACCGAAACAACCCCCAAACCTCCCCAACATCCCCAAACCCAACCAACCCTCCACACCTCCGCAATATCCTCAAACCCAACCATCTCCCACACCCCCTCAGCACACCCACCATCCCCCACACTCCCTCAACACCCCCACACATCCCCCACACCCCCAAGACCGACCAACCCCCACACCCCCTCAACACCCCCACACCCCCTCAGCACACCCACCATCCCCCACACTCCCTCAACACCCCCACACATCCCCCACACCCCCAAGACCAACCAACCCCCACACCCCCTCAGCACACCCACCATCCCCCACACTCCCTCAACACCCCCACCATCACCCACGCTCCCAAACCCAACCAAACCCCATACCCGCCAACAACCCACCATCCCCGACACACCCTCAACACACCAACCACCACCCACACGCCCTCAACACACCCACCATCACCCACACTCCCTCAACACCCCCACCATCACCCAGACTCACCCAACATCCACAGCATCCCCCATACCCAACCAACCCCCACACCTCCCCAACATCCCCAAACCCTACCAACCCCCACACCTCCCCAATATCCCCAAACCCAACCATCCCACACACTCCCCAACATCCCCAAACCCAACTAACCCCCACTCCTACCCAACCTCTCCAAACCCAACCAACCCCCACACTCCCCAATATCCCCAAACCCAACCAAACCCCCACACCTCCCCAATATCCCCAAACCCAACCAACCCCCACACCTCCCCAACATCCCCAAACACAACCAACCCCCACACTCCCCAACATCCCCAAACCCAACCAACCCCCACACTCCCCAACATCCCCAAACCCAACCAACCCCCACACCTCCCCAACATCCCCAAACCCAACCAACCCCCACACCTCCCCAACATCCCCAAATCCAACCAACCCCCACACTCCCCCAATATCCCCAAACCCAACCAACCCCCACACCTCCCCAACATCCCCAAACCCAACCAACCCCCACACCTCCCCAATATCCCTAAACCCAACCAACCCCCCACACCTCCCCAATATCCCTAAACCCAACCAACCCCACACTCCCCCAATATCCCCAAACCCAACCAACCCCCACACATCCCCAACATCCCCAAACCCAACCAACCCCCACACCTCCCCAATATCCCTAAACCCAACCAACCCCACACTCCCCCAATATCCCCCAACCCAACCAACCCCCACACCTCCCCAACCTCTCCAAACCCAACCAACCCCCCACACCTCCCCAACATCCCCAAACCCAACCAACCCCCCACACCTCCCCAACATCCCCAAACCCAACCAACCCCCACACCTCCCCAACATCCCCAAACCCAACCAGCCCCCACACCTCCGCAACATTCCCAAACCCAACCAACCCCCACACTCTCCAACATCCCCAAACCCAACCAAACCCCACACCTCCCCAATATCCTCAAACCCAACCAACCCCCACACCTCCGCAACATCCCCAAACCCAACCAAACCCCACACCTCCCCAATATCCCGAAACCCAACCAAGCCCCCACACCTCCTCAACATCCCCAAACCCAACCAACCCCCACACCTCCCCAATATCCTCAAACCCAACCAACCCCCCACACCTCCCCAACATCCCCAAACACAACCAACCCCCACACTCCCCAACATCCCCAAACCCAACCAAACCGACACACCCCCAATATCCCCAAACCCAACCAGCCCCCACACCTCCGCAACATCCCCAAACCCAACCAACCCCCCACACTCCCCCAACATCCCCAAACCCAACCAACCCCCACACCTCCCCAATATCCCCAAACCCAACCAAACCGACACACCCCCAATATCCGCATACCCAACCAACCCCCACACCTCCCCAATATCCCCAAACGCAACCAACCCCCACGCCTCCCCAACATCCCCAAACCCAAACAATCCCACACTCCCCCAACATCCCCAAACCCAACCAACCCCCACACCTCCCCAATATCCCCAAACCCAACCAAACCGACACACCCCCAATATCCGCAAACCCAACCAACCCCCACACCTCCCCAATATCCCCAAACCCAACCAAACCGACACACCCCCAATATCCGCAAACCCAACCAACCCCCACACTCCTCCAACATCCCCAAACCCAACCAACCCCCCACACTCCCCCAATATCCGCAAACCCAACCAACCCCCACACCTCCCCAACATCCCCAAACCCAACCAACCCCCACACTCCCCCAACATCCCCAAACCCAACCAACCCCCACACCTCTCCAACATCCCCAAACCCAACCAACCCCCACACTCCCCCAACATCCCCAAACCCAACCAACCCCCCCACACCTCTCCAACATCCCCAAACCCTACCAACTCCCACACCTCCCCAACATCCCCAAACCCAACCAACCCCCACACCTCTCCAACATCCCCAAACCCAACCAACCCCCACACTCCCCCAACATCACCAAACCCAACCAACCCCCCCACACCTCTCCAACATCCCCAAACCCTACCAACTCCCACACCTCCCCAACATCCCCAAACCCAACCAACCCCCACACCTCTCCAACATCCCCAAACCCAACCAACCTCCACACTCCCCCAACATCCCCAAACCCAACCAACCCCCACACCATCCCAACATCCCCAAACCCAACCAACCCCCACACTCCCCCAACATCCTCAAACCCAACCAACCCCCACACCTCCCCAATATCCCCAAACCCAACCAACCCCCCACACTCCCCCAACATCCCCAAACCCAACTAACCCCACACTCCCCCAACATCCCCAAACCCAACCAACCCCCACACCTCCCCAACATCCCCAAACCCAACCAACCCCCCACACCTCCCCAACATCCCCAAACCCAACCAACCCCCACATCTCCCCAATATCCCCAAACCCAACCAACCCCCACACTCCCCAACATCCCCAAACCCAACCAACCCCCACACCTCCCCAATATCCCCAAACCCAACCAACCCCCACACCTCCCCAATATCCCCAAACCCAACCAACCCCCACACCTCCCCAACATCCCCAAACCCAACCAACCCCCACACTCCCCCAACATCCCCAAACCCAACCAACCCCCACACCTCCCCAACATCCCCAAACCCAACCAACCCCCACACCTCCCCAACATCCCCAAACCCAACGACCCCCCCACACCTCCCCAGCACCGCTTTCCCCATCATGAAGGGGAATCGAGGGGTTATATTCCAGGCCGAGGGGTTTAATCAGGAAGGGGGAATCGAGGGGTTATATTCCAGGCCGAGGGGTTTAATAAAGAAGGGGGAATCGAGGGGTTATATTCCAGGCCGAGGGGTTTAATCAGGAAGGGGAATCGAGGGGTTATATTCCAGGCTGAGTGGTTTAATCAGGAAGGGGAATTGAGGGGTTATATTCCTGATCGATGGGTTTAATCAGGAAGGGGAATCGTGGGGTTATATTCCAGGACGAGGGGTTTAATCAGGAAGGGGCAATCGAGGGGTTATATTCCAGGCCGAGGGGTTTAATCAGGAAGAGGGAAACGACGGGTTATATTCCAGGCCGAGGGGTTTAATCAGGAAGGGGGAATAGAGGGGTTATATTCCAGGCTGAGGGGTTGAATCAGGAAGGGGAATCGAGGGGTTATATTCCAGGCTGAGGGGTTTAATCGGGAATGGGAATCGAGGGGTTATATTCCAGGCTGAGGGGTTTAATAGGGAATGGGAATCGAGTGGTTATATTCCAGGCTAAGGGGTTTAATCGGGAAGGGGGAATCGAGGGGTTATATTCCAGGCTGAGGGGTTTAATCAGGAAGGGGAATCGAGGGGTTAATTCCAGGCAGAGGGGTTTAATCGGGAATGGCCCGGATAGACCCTTGGTACTCACGGATTGGTGGAGCTGAACAGGAAGAAGGCGCTCCCTGCTGGGATGGGCAGGATCTTCTCCTTTGGGGGGGCAAAGTTGGCGAGACCCTCGGCCGTGGATCCCACCAAACTCTCCGCATGACCCTCCTCGTCCTCTTCGTCATCTTCCCCTCCCCCTGGTAGACAACAAAACCATGAATACTCACCCTCCCACAGCACTGACCCTCCCACAGCACCCACTCCCTCAGCACTGACCCGCCCACAGCACCCACTCCCTCAGCACTGACCCGCCCACAGCACCCACTCCCTCAGCACTGACCCTCCCACAGCACCCACTCCCTCAGCACTGACCCGCCCACAGCACCCACTCCCTCAGCACTGACCCTCCCACAGCACCCACTCCCTCAGCACTGACCCGCCCACAGCACCCACTCCCTCAGCACTGACCCGCCCACAGCACCCACTCCCTCAGCACTGACCCGCCCACAGCACCCACTCCCTCAGCACTGACCCTCCCACAGCACCCGCTCCCTCAGCACTGACCCTCCCACAGCCCCCACTCGCTCAGCACTGACCCTCCCACAGCCCCCACTCCCTCAGCACTGACCCTCCCACAGCCCCCGCTCCCTCAGCACTGACCCTCCCACAGTCCCCACTCCCTCAGCACTGACCCTCCCTCAGCACTGACCCTCCCACAGCCCCCACTCCCTCAGCACTGACCCTCCCACAGCCCCCACTCCCTCAGCACTGACCCTCCCACAGCACCCACTCCCTCAGCACTGACCTTCCCACAGCACCCACTCCCTCAGCACTGACCCTCCCACAGTCCCCACTCCCTCAGCACTGACCCTCCCACAGCACCCACTCCCTCAGCACTGACCCTCCCACAGCCCCCACTCCCTCAGCACTGACCCTTCCTCAGCACTGACCCTCCCTCAGCACCCACTCCCTCAGCACTGACCCTCCCTCAGCACCCACTCCCTCAGCACTGACCCTCCCACAGCACCCACTCCCTCAGCACTGACCCTCCCACAGCACCGACCCTCCCACAGCACCCACTCCCTCAGCACTGTCCCTCCCTCAGCACTGACCCTCCCACAGCACCCACTCCCTCAGCACTGACCCTCCCACAGCACCCACTCCCTCAGCACTGACCCTCCCTCAGCACCCACTCCCTCAGCACTGACCCTCCCACAGCACCCACTCCCTCAGCACTGACCCTCCCACAGCACCCACTCCCTCAGCACTGACCCTCCCACAGCACCCACTCCCTCAGCACTGACCCTCCCACAGGGCCCACTCCCTCAGCACTGACCCTCCCACAGCACCCACTCCCTCAGCACTGACCCTCCCACAGCGCCCACTCCCTCAGCACTGACCCTCCCGCAGCACTGACCCTCCCACAGCCCCCACTCCCTCAGCACTGACCCTCCCACAGCCCCCACTCCCTCAGCACTGACCCTCCCACAGCACCCACTCCCTCAGCACTGACCCTCCCACAGCACCCGCTCCCTCAGCACTGACCCTCCCACAGCGCCCACTCCCTCAGCACTGACCCTCCCACAGCGCCCACTCCCTCAGCACTGACCCTCCCACAGCGCCCACTCCCTCAGCACTGACCCTCCCACAGCACCCACTCCCTCAGCACTGACCCTCCCACAGCACGCCCTCCCTCAGCACTGACCCTCCCACAGCGCCCACTCCCTCAGCACTGACCCTCCCACAGCCCTCACTCCCTCAGCACTGACCCTCCCACAGCACTGACCCTCCCACAGTGCCCGCTCCCTCAGCACTGACCCTCCCACAGCACTGACCCTCCCACAGCCCCCACTCCCTCAGCACTGACCCTCCCACAGCACTGACCCTCCCACAGTGCCCGCTCCCTCAGCACTGACCCTCCCACAGCCCCCACTCCCTCAGCACTGACCCTCCCACAGCCCCCACTCCCTCAGCACTGACCCTCCCACAGCCCCCGCTCCCTCAGCACTGACCCTCCCTCAGCACTGACCCTCCCACAGCCCCCGCTCCCTCAGCACTGACCCTCCCACAACACCCACTCGCTCAGCACTGACCCTCCCTCAGCACTGACCCTCCCACAGCCCCCACTCCCTCAGCACTGACCCTCCCACAGCCCCCACTCCCTCAGCACTGACCCTCCCACAACACCCACTCGCTCAGCACTGACCCTCCCTCAGCACTGACCCTCCCACAGCCCCCACTCCCTCAGCACTGACCCTCCCACAGCACCCACTCCCTCAGCACTGACCCTCCCACAGCACCCACTCCCTCAGCACTGACCCTCCCTCAGCACTGACCCTCCCACAGCACCCACTCCCTCAGCACTGACCCTCCCTCAGCACTGACCCTCCCTCAGCACTGACCCTCCCACAGCACCCACTCCCTCAGCACTGACCCTCCCACAGCACCCACTCCCTCAGCACTGACCCTCCCTCAGCACTGACCCTCCCACAGCACTGTCCCTCCCACAGCGCCCGCTCCCTCAGCACTGACCCTCCCACAGCCCCCGCTCCCTCAGCACTGACCCTCCCACAGCACCCACTCCCTCAGCACTGACCCTCCCACAGCACCCACTCCCTCAGCACTGACCCTCCCTCAGCACTAACCCTCCCACAGCCCCCACTCCCTCAGCACTGACCCTCCCACAGCGCCCACTCCCTCAGCACTGACCCTCCCACAGCCCCCACTCCCTCAGCACTGACCCTCCCACAGCACCCACTCCCTCAGCACTGACCCTCCCACAGCACCCGCTCCCTCAGCACTGACCCTCCCACAGCGCCCACTCCCTCAGCACTGACCCTCCCACAGCGCCCACTCCCTCAGCCCCCACTCCCTCAGCACTGACCCTCCCACAGCGCCCACTCCCTCAGCCCCCGCTCCCTCAGCACTGACCCTCCCACAGCGCCCACTCCCTCAGCCCCCGCTCCCTCAGCACTGACCCTCCCACAGCGCCCACTCCCTCAGCCCCCACTCCCTCAGCACTGACCCTCCCACAGCACTGACCCTCCCACAGCGCCCACTCCACCACGTTAACCCAAATCCCCCCTCTCCTCTTACCCCCTGTATCGCTCGGCTCCTCTTCATCCTCTGGGATCTCTGACTTTTCCTTGTGGATGGAGAAGAAACGAAAGTGAGTGAGGGAGAGAGTTCGTCCGGAATTCAGACATCAGCGTCTCCGGTGCCCGGTCCGGGTCAGAGGCGCGGACATCATCGCCGATGCCACGCTCCCGAGTGCAGGTCAGGAGCACCGATTCACCGGGAATATCCCCAAGCCCGTCATCCCGATCCAGTACGGTACGGAGCATACAGTGGCTGACGGGATATCCACACTGAGGAATGATATTCCAGAGGCTCGATGTGACGCTGGGCACTGCGCCCATCGCCCTATCCCACTGGGAATACCATCCTCAGTACTTGTCTCTGTTTGTCATTGGGAATACCATGCAGAGTTCCTGTCTCCCTATCCTGCCAGGAATATCATACACTGTTCCCATCTACTTATCCCACTGGGAAAACTGTGCAGAGTTCCCATTTATTTATCCCGCTGGGAATACCATGCAGAGTTCCTATCCCCCTATCCCACTGGGAATACCGTGCAGAGTTCCTGTCTCCCTATCCCTCTGGGAATACCATGAGGAGTTCCTATCTCCCTATCACACTGGGAATACCATGCAGAGTTCCTGTCTCCCTATCCCACTGGGAGTACCATGCAGAGTTCCTGTCTCCCTATCCCACTGGGAATACCATGCACAGTTCCTGTCTCCCTGTACTGCTAGGATTACTGTACACAGTTCCCATGTACTTATCCCTGAGGGAATACCGTGCTCAGTTCCTGTTGGGACTGGAGGACGTTACGGAGATAGGGAGGGGGTGCAGGGGGCTGGAGGAGGGGACGGAGATAGGGAGGGGGTGTAGGGGCTGGAGGAGGGGTCGGGGATAGGGAGGGGGTGTAGGGGGCTGGAGGAGGGGACAGAGATAGGGAGGGGGGTGTAGGGGGCTGGAGGAGGGGACGGAGATAGGGAGGGGTGTCGGGGCTGGAGGAGGGGACGGAGATAGGGAGGGGGTGTAGGGACTGGAGGAGGGGACGGAGATAGGGAGGGGGTGTAGGGGCTGGAGGAGGGGACGGAGATAGGGAGGGGGTGTAGGGGGCTGGGGGAGGGGAGGGAGATAGGGAGGGGTGTCGGGGCTGGGGGAGGGGGCGGGGATAGGGAGGGGGTGTAGGGGCTGGAGGAGGGGATGGAGATAGGGAGGGGTGTAGGGGGCTGGAGGAGGGGACGGAGATAGGGAGGGGGTGTAGGGTCTGGGGGAGGGGACGGAGATACGGAGGGGGTGTAGGGGCTGGAGGAGGGGACGGAGATAGGGAGGGGGTGTAGGGGCTGGAGGAGGGGACGGGGATAGGAGGGGGTGTAGGGTCTGGGGGAGGGGACGGAGATAGGGAGGGGGTGAAGGGGGAGGGAGGAGGGGACGGAGATAGGGAGGGGGTGTAGGGGGCTGGAGGAGGGACAGGGATAGGGAGGGGGTGTAGGGGCTGGAGGAGGGGACAGAGATAGGGAGGGGGTGTAGGGGGCTGGAGGAGGGTGCGGGGATAGGGAGGGGGTGTAGGGGCTGGAGGATGGGAGGGAGATAGGGAGGGGGTGTAGGGGCTGGAGGGCGGGACGGAGATAGGGAGGGGGTGTAGGGGCTGGAGGAGGGGACGGAGATAGGGAGGGGGTGTAGGGTCTGGAGGAGGGGACGGAGATAGGGAGGGGGTGTAGGGTCTGGGGGAGGGGGACGGAGATAGGGAGGGGGTGAAGGGGGAGGGAGGAGGGGACGGAGATAGGGAGGGGGTGTAGGGGCTGGGAGGAGGGGACGGGGATAGGGAGGGGGTGTAGGGGGCTGGAGGAAGGGACAGAGATAGGGAGGGGGTGTAGGGGCTGGAGGAGGGGACGGAGATAGGGAGGGGGTGTAGGGGGAGGGAGGAGGGGACGGAGATAGGGAGGGAGTGTAGGGGGCTGGAGGAGGGGACAGAGATGGGGAGGGGGTGTAGGGGCTGGAGGAGGGGACAGAGATCGGGAGGGGGTGTAGGGGGCTGGAGGAGGGGACGGAGATAGGGAGGGGGTGTAGGGGCTGGAGGAGGGGACGGAGATAGGGAGGGGGTGTAGGGGGCTGGAGGAGGGGACGGAGATAGGGAGGGGGTGTAGGGGCTGGAGGAGGGGACGGAGATAGGGAGGGGGTGTAGGGGATGGAGGAGGGGACGGAGATAGGGAGGTGGGGTTAGCGTTACCTTTGTGCTATGGTCATCCTTGCTGCGTTGAGAGAGAGGGAGAGAAAAGCTTGAGATTCCGGAACATTCCCCGAGAGGCCTAAGTTTGCTCCGTTTCAGGGTAGGCCTCAGGCCCGGCGGTGAACACGCGCTGCCGGGCCCGAACCAAACTCCGAGCCCAGGCTGTCGGGCCTAAATCTCAGGCCGCATTTGGTGTGGGGGATTGGGAAGAGCAAGCAGGCCCGGTCTGGCGGCCAATCGGCTACGGGAGGCGTCGCAGCGTCCCTGAGTCTGTTGCCACTTTCCTTCGTGGGCCGGGTGCGGGGCGTTTGGGAACGAATTGGGGGACTCCGACTTGAATAGGGTGCTTCCT